>NC_084551.2:34757500-34777500 GCF_033978685.3 Nerophis lumbriciformis | reverse complement strand
TGGCTTATTTTCTTGCTCGTCCAAACTTTATTCTAGATCATAAATCATGCCTCTCACCTGGATAGTAGAAGGACAAAGGTGTATTCTGCCATGCTGGTACACTTTGACGGCCAATTTAGACCCGGAAATGGCAAGAACGACACTTTTCTTCACAAGGATTATGAGTCATTCTTCATCTGAATGGGAATATATGAACATCCTAGCAGTCAACATCCTAATGACAGCAGACTTTGTGCCGTAAGTGATGTTTTATTATGTTTGTTGGTTCTCATAAAGTCTGCAGTGAGTAATAATCAGTGATGTTGTTGAAAAAATGCAAAGGTGATGCTTTTTTGAAATGAATGCACCGTGTATGCTTAAAATGATCAAAATACCTAAATATTCAATATTATTATACATATTACATATATACTTACATCATACGTTAGGTCAGGAATAAACACAGAGGCTATATCATCCCTACAAGCCTGTTTCGCCTGTTTTGAAACAGGCTTGTAGAGATGATATAGCCTCTGTGTTTTTTCCTGACCTAACGTATATTCTGCTCTACCCCGGTATTGAGCACTGTATAACGGATAAACCACAGAAACCTTGACTATATACTTGCAGCATGTATATAAAACCCCAGGGGAGGTGTTTGGATGTGTTTTTTTAAAAGCTTTGTAGACAGAATATAGCGGCTCCCATTGGCTCCATTGTAAGCAGACTTTTGATCGCATTTATTTAATATTTAATAATACTAAAAAAATACATCCATCGTCATGTCTTTCATAATGATTGTGAACGATAGGCAAAAGTACAAAAAGAGTGCAGTTTCCCTTTAAAGGGGAACATTATCACCAGACCTTTGTAAGCGTCAATATATATACTTGATGTTGCAGAAAAAAGACCATATATTTTTTTAACCGATTTTCGAACTCTAAATGGGTGAATTTTGGCGAATTTAACGCCTTTCTAATATTCGCTCTCGGAGCAATGACGTCACAACGTGGCGTCACATCGGGAAGCAATCCGCCATTTTCTCAAACACCGAGTCAAATCAGCTCTGTTATTTTCCGTTTTTTCGACTGTTTTCCGTACCTTGGAGACATCATGCCTCGTCGGTGTGTTGTCGGAGGGTGTAACAACACGAACAGGGACGGATTTAAGTTGCACCAGTGGCCCAAAGATGCGAAAGTGGCAAGAAATTAGACGTTTGTTCCGCACACTTTACCGACGAAAGCTATGCTACGACAGAGATGGCAAGACTGTGTGGATATCCTGCGACACTCAAAGCAAATGCATTTCCAACGATAAAGTCAAAGAAATCTGCCGCCAGACCCCCATTGAATCTGCCGGAGTGTGTGAGCAATTCAGGGACAAAGGACCTCGGTAGCACGGCAAGCAATGGCGGCAGTTTGTTCCCGCAGACAAGCGAGCTAAACCCCCTGGATGTCTTGGCTCACACCGTCCCTTATGCCACCGAAGATGATCAAGAGAAGAATATCGACCCTAGCTTCCCTGGCCTGCTGCCATCAAGTCCAAAACTGGACAGATCAGCTTTCAGGAAAAGAGCGCGGATGAGGGTATGTCTACAGAATATATTAATTGATGAAAATTGGGCTGTCTGCACTCTCAAAGTGCATGTTGTTGCCAAATGTATTTCATATGCTGTAAACCTAGTACATAGTTGTTCGTTTCCTTTAATGCCAAACAAACACATACCAATCGTTGGTTAGAAGGCGATCGCCGAATTCGGCCTCGCTTTCTCCCGTGTCGCTGGCTGTCGTGTCGTTTTCGTCGGTTTCGCTTGCATACGGTTCAAACCGATATGGCTCAATAGCTTCAGTTTCTTCTTCAATTTCGTTTTCACTACCTGCCTCCACACTACAACCATCCGTTTCAATACATTCGTAATCTGTTGAATCGCTTAAGCTGCTGAAATCCGAGTCTGAATCCGAGCTAATGTCGCTATAGCTTGCTGTTCTTTCCGCCATGTTTGTTTGTGTTGGCTTCACTATGTGACGTCACAGTAAAATGGACTGGTGGTTAAAATCAGGCACTTTGAAGCTTTTTTTAGGGATATTGCGTGATGGGTAAAATTTTGAAAAAAACTTTGAAAAATATAATAAGCCTCTGGGAACTGATTTTTAATAGTTTTAACAATTCTGAAATTGTGATAATGTTCCCCTTTAACTGCTATCAAATTATGTGTGCCCCAGAGGGTTAATTTACACTTCATATGCTCAGGTCCCAAACTGACCCTCTTGAAAAGTCTAATAAAGATGTACACTATACATCTTTTCAATATTTACATAAAACACCAACAGGTGTCATCAAACAAACACTGTATATATATACTGTGTAGTGTTGTAATGTAGTGTAAGTCTGTCAGTCTGGTAAGGACAGGTTACGTAGCAGATGTCCAAATAACTAATAACTGAGACTGGTCAGACTAATCACTAGGCTGTGGTCACTTCAGGCCACTGCTGCTGCCCTCATATTAACCTTCTGCTTGCTATTAACACAAGCAAACACTAATGTGTGTGTGTTGTGCAAGATGCCATATAATGTGTGTATGCATTCCAATGTATGGCAACCACATTTGCTCTTGCTTGGTTTTGAGCTTGGAGAATAGTAGCATCTTCTTTCAAGCCGTCAAGTACTGAACACTTGAGCAAATGCGTCACATGAGTACCCATGCAGTGGTCTCTGTAAATAAGAGCCAAAGTTCCACAGAGTGGACTTTAGTGAAGGACAAGAGTCATTGCAGCAGCATGTCATGGTGGAGTGACCAGATGGAAGCCATTTTTCACTGAAGGGCACATGACAGCCCCCATGGGTGTTTGCCAAAAGGCACGAACATGAATCATGGAGCATGACACTAAAATCCATCCATCTGATGGGATGAAGATTGAACTGCTTGGCGCTAGTTCTCGACAGAAAGCCAAACAAATCTAATTTGTCCTCACATTAACAAATTCTATGCTTGCCCGCAAATTGTAGAGTCATGCAGTAAAAGGCTCATGTGGACATTTCCAAAAATGAACAATAATATTATTTAAATATCCACATAAAAACACATCTACCGGCTGTCATAAGCATGTTGGCCAATCAGAAGCCTGACAAAGAAGCCTCATTTGCATACATCGTATCAGATACATACCAAGATACCACTGATCATGGAGAACCCAGCAAAGAGTTTGAGGAAAATGTTTGACTGCAGTCTTAAACCTAAGCAGCCATCAATCAATCACTCAACCAATCAAATTCTATTTCTATAGCCCTCAATCAGGACTGCTTCAAAGGGCTTCCCAACCCACAACATCCCCTCACCAGGCAAGGAAAAAAAAAAAACAAATGGGAAAAAAATGAAACCTTGAGAAAGGATTACAGATGTACGGACCTCCCCAGCTGTAATTGATGTCGAGTAGGTACAGTTATTGAATTGTTATATTAAAATTGTTACATTAATAGATAGAGTGGGAGTCCAGTCCATCTGTCAGGTTTTTCACTTCTTTATTTCCTGTAAGCGCTCTTATTTTGTCTTTATTTCCTGCTTGTATCCCTGAGTGCTTTTTCCCCTCAGCTGTGGCTGATTGGCACCTGGCCACACCTGGTGTCAATCAGCCAGCTACTATTTAGTCCTGCTTTGCCCTCCAGTCAGTGCTGTAGTATTGTCATTATGATTGTCAATGTCATTAATACGTATCGTTGTAGCTGTGTCTATTTCTGTTCACTCTGCTCATGTCATAGTTCCTTCGTGTCACAGTAAGTGTTTTTGTTTCTTGTCCACAGTTAGCCTTTGTCCTAGTTTTTGTTCATAGCCAAGTTTGTTCTCCGCCTCATGCGCGCCTTTTGTTTGTACCCTTTTGTTTGTTCTTGTTTTAGTGTTAAATTAAATCATGTTTTCCTGCACCAAGCCTGCCGTCTCTGCATCTTGGGGTTCATCACCAACATCCTGTGACACCATCATGAAACCAACATATATTCATGAGGGAGGGTATCTTCTTCCTGACTCATCCAGTTGGCTGCACAGACATGTCTATAGTTGGGCATGGAAAAGTAGTCCAAAGAGGTCCATCCCGGGTCTCAATTCAGGTCAGCTAACACCCCCTCAAGACTGATACTTTTCCAGAATTTAACCGTCGCCACCTGGTACCATCTCCAGGCAGGAGAGGAGGGACAGAGCAGAAAAAAGGCAGATCAACTAAGTCTAAAAAGGAGCTTATTCAGGTACAACATGCTAAACGGTTCGGCACGATCTAATCTTGCAGATTGTATTGTACCCTATGTTCCATCCTGAAATCTACATTCCATAAACTCCGGCCTATTAGTGACCCCCAGAGCCCTAAAAAAGTCTCCATGCTAAAGAGCATTTTCGACTCAGCCACTAATACTCTGGAATGCCCTACCAGCAACAGTTAACAATACCACGTCAGTAAAAGTATTCAAGTCCCAAAAAATAACCTGGATCTGGGGGCTTCAAGCCACAGTGGACAAGTCAGAGCTCCCTGGCAAGTTCAAGGCAGGGATTTACCAACACGCCATCCTTTCACGGATCCTCTGGCCTCTCTTAGTCTCCATAATTGTAGGAGTTGAGAGGAGAGTCTAGGTTGCTCAAAAAGAGCATTGCATAATAGGGATGGAACAACATGCTGAAGCTCCCGTCCAGTAGCCTAAATGAGGACTTTGATGTGAGCTGAAATAGGGAAGTGAAACAATACTGCGACTTGTCAGATCTAAAGTCTCTCAGGCTGAATGAGGACTTGGCGAGAGTGGAGTACATTTGAGACAGTGCAAGGTGCTGGGTCATGGCTTTGGCACCAGGAACTGGTAGGAGCAGTACCAGTAGAAGATATGTCTTAGGGAGCAGCACACAAGGGAAGGTCACTAATCTAAGAAGAGGAGTGAGCCAGCAGGATGGTCAGAATGTGGCATCGTGGACCTCGGACAAGATGGGAGCAAGCGGTTGAGCGCAAAGTCTCATGGGCTGAGCCGTGTGGCAAGCCGAGCCCTATCGGACAAGTATCTTTATCCAGGCTGTCTCAGATATGTTACCATGCCCATCAAACCTATGCTGCTGGGGGAAGGTGGAGACTGCAACCTGTGTGCTGAAGATAAGGACCCTACAGCAGTGTTTCTAAGCATAGTGCCGGGGCCCGACTGTTGGGCTGTGATCACTGTCTAGAAGGCTGTCAAAAAATATCAGTTTCTCAGCTGTGGTCTGTATGGGCCGCAGCGGTACTCAGTTGCAATACACTTTTCCACCACTTGTGGCAATAATGACAATCTCAAACAAACAGAAGAAGTTTGGAGTCATAGAGAAGCTAAATAAGCGCAAAACATTATGACTAAAGTGGTAAAGCTGTATTTTCATTTGTACTTAAATTTTATTGACAGTCTAGTTACTAACATTTATTGTTATTTATCATTGATTTAGTTAGTTAATTTTAGCACCCCATAGTTGAATGTGCATTTATTTTTCATCAGTTATCTATCAGTCCCTTTTTTGCAGTATGTTGAATAGTACTTATTTTTCTAAACCGCCTGACATAAGCCTAATGTATTAAATAAATAATATTTGTGATTAACACATAGTTTCATATAATTTGACAAGGTAAGTAACCTCTTAAATGCTTAGATGAAATTATTGATTATGATTAAAATCAAGAGTAATATTACTGATTGAGTGGGACCCGTGCCCATCTGTAGTGGAAAAGTTGGGCCCCGAGATAAAAAAGGTTTAGAACTTCTGCTCTAGAGCACATCCTCCAATGATGTTTGAAAACACTAGGTGAGGGACGCCGTGGCTGGAGGCCATAGCAAATACCGTCAGCAATCCCATTAGGCGTTAGCTCCTTCGTCCAGTGAAAAAGACCAGCACTTTAGTTGGGGAGAAAACATCTTCTGCCAGGACCACCTCATCTGGCCTCCTAGCAACATCACCAGACAGCGTCAAGAGTCAAACCAAAGAAGCAGCTCAAATTCCTGGAAAGTGCTGCCAGGACAACACTACGGTCAGATGTCGAGCTAATCTCAGAAGTCTCCAAATAGATAGTCCTCCTGGAACTGAACATCGGAGAATTGTATCGAGAAAGCCAATGAGAGAAAGAGGGCAAATTACGCAAAGTCTGTAGAAGAATGTTGGAGCAATGGGTGTTGAGTAAGGTGGGAGCCCATTGAGATTGGATGCAGGGAGTTTACAGGCCAGTACTTTTGCAGGGTTTACAACATGCTAGACATCACAAGAGTCCACAGAGACTAGTGATGCAGCGGAAGTTGCCTCAAGGTGGCTGCGGATCAGGAAATTATATCCTGTGGACCCAAGCTGGGTCGCCTGGTTGAGAGTGTTTGATGTTTGACAGACTCAATGACCTCAGGTAACATCAGTGTCCAGGTAACATCGCAAGATGTACGTTACAAGCAATATCGACCAAGCTTAGTTTATCAGGCTTCCTTTCAATCTGACTTTAAAGAAACTTTATTGTCAAATTGCTCATACACGCAAGACACACGGAATAATTGAAATACGGTTTCTCTCTCACCCTGTACTCTGGAGAAAATGTACAAACCCGGGGAGAGAGTGGCCGCTGCATCCAAGAGTGGCATCAAACAGTTAGTCATTTCAAAAACCAGAAAAGGAAAAATAACACATCAAAGAGACATCATATTGTCTTTACAAAACAAAAACACTTACAATTCCTCAGCTAAACCGCTAAAGTCCAGATAGAGGAAAAACAGCACTGACTGATTTTGTTCTTCAATGAAGTCCTCAAGATTGACCAAAGTCCCTTGTCGCTAGTGACCTGACCCTGACTGTCCAACTAATCTAACAAAAAGCAGTCGTAAAACCTCCAAAACAAACTTCAAGTAATGTCAGATACAATCAGACTCAGGCATTGCGGCGCCCATTGTTTTGTTTATTTAAAAACGGACACACATTTTGGAAATATTGCAAACAATATTGTTTGTTTTTGCTGTGGCTTGAGTTTGTTTTTCTGTTATCATTTCTGTACAGTAATTCTTACTGTGCAACTGACTGATCGTCTACAATACAAAATAAAAAATAAATCCTATTGTTCATGTTAATGAGCCAGTCTATAGATGAGCATAGTGTCACAACCCTCTAGTCTTTTGATCAAATTTGATTCTCTAATATTTTCATTGATATTTAAAGAAAACAAGCTAAGAATCAACATAATACTGTTTAACTTACAGCCCTGATTATAATGGCCATTTCTTTAAACTCACTTGTTTTTCTTCCACAAGTTATTCCTCTCTTTTACAGCATTCATTGCAATCAATTATGCAAATGAAGCAACAACGTCATCATCTAGCAACTTCTAGCGATTTTTAGGACAGCCGATAGCTACTTTCCTTACTGAAGAGTTGGCAACACTGCAATCCAGTATGTAAGTGATGCAAAGTTTTTGAGGTACATATTTCATGTATTTCTGTGGCTAGAAATGTAATTCTGACATGTTGCAGGTCAGAAAGTTGCTGTAGTACATTGTAGCGGTCACCAACTCTTCTGAGCATCACAGATGGACCTTAATGTTGCTGTGAAGAATGACCTGCTGCTCAACTCCACCATGAGACTGATGATTTTATTCAACAGGGCCCCTTTTGGGGAGCATGGCGACATTGAAGCGGTAGCACAGGTGGAGGATGAGGGTATGAGAGCAAAAGGTGAGAGATGAGATCATTAAAGGAAAAACAAATAGAAAGAGGAATCGGACATGTGGGGATTAAAAAACAAAGAATTGCAAAGAAATGCTTCATCCTCTGGGCATGAAGTATGCACAAAGAAGCTGTCAATCAAAAATCATCTGGGAGTGCAGTGGCTCATGAGGTGTGAAAATTAATTAACATACAAAACATTCTGTTGTTTTTCAGTCTGACGGTCCTGTAAGTTCAGACAAAAAACGTTTTTAATATTGACTGAATTGTCTTTAGTTGCTGTGTTTGCTTGTGCATGTACACATTTCACATATGACCTTGGTATTGATTGCTGTTGCATCAGTATCCCGGTATCCCATATCCCATTGTATATATATATATATATATATATATATATATATATATATATATATATATTAGGGCTGTGAATCTTTGGGTGTCCCACGATTCGATTCAATATCGATTCTTGGGGTCACGATTCGATTCAAAATCGATTTGTTTTCAATTCAACATGATTCTCGATTCAAAAACGATTTTTTTCCCGATTCAAAACGATTCTCTATTCATTCAATACATAGGATTTCAGCAGTATCTACCCCAGTCTGCTGACATGCAAGCAGAGTAGTAGATTTTTGTAAAAAGCTTTTACAAGAACAAGAAAGTTTGATCATATTACGCCTATACTGGCTCACCTGCACTGGCTTCCTGTGCACTTAAGAAGTGACTTTAAGGTTTTACTACTTACGTATAAAATACTACACGGTCTAGCTCCGTCCTATCTTGTCGATTGCATTGTACCATATGTCCCGGCAAGAAATCTGCGTTCAAAGAACTCCGGCTTATTAGTGATTCCCAGAGCCCAAAAAAAGTCTGCGGGCTATAGAGCGTTTTCTATTCGGGCTCCAGTACTATGGAATGCCCTCCCGGTAACAATTAGAGATGCTACCTCAGTAGAAGCATTTAAGTCCCATCTTAAAACTCATTTGTATACTCTAGCCTTTAAATAGCCCCCCTGTTAGACCAGTTGATCTGCCGTTTCTTTTCTTTTCTCCTCTGCTCCCCTTTTCCTTGAGGGGGGGGGGGGCACAGGTCCGGTGGCCATGGATGAAGTGCTGGCTGTCCAGAGTCGGGACCCGGGGTGGACCGCTCGCCTGTGCATCGGCTGGGAACATCTCTACGCTGCTGACCCGTCTCCGCTCGGGATGGTGTCCTGCTGGCCCCACTATGGACTGGACTCTTACTATTATGTTGGATCCACTATGGACTGGACTCTCACAATATTATGTCAGACCCACTCGACATCCATTGCTTTCGGTCTCCCCTAGAGGGGGGGGGGGGGGGGGGGGTTACCCACATATGCGGTCCTCTCCAAGGTTTCTCATAGTCATTCACATCGACGTCCCACTGGGGTGAGTTTTTCCTTGCCCGTATGTGGGCTTTGTACCGAGGATGTCGTTGTGGCTTGTGCAGCCCTTTGAGACACTTGTGATTTAGGGCTATATAAATAAAGATTGATTGATTGATTGATTGATTATAGTTGTAAATGTTTTTTCAACTGATTGCAATAATGTAAATTTGTTTCAACTATTAAATGAACCAAAAATATGACTTATTTTATCTTTGTGAAAATATTGGACACAGTGTGTTGTCAAGCTTATGAGATGCGATGCAAGTGTAAGCCACTGTGACACTATTGTTCTTTCTTTTTTTTTTAATTATAAATGACTAATGATAATGTCAATGAGGGATTTTTAATCACTGCTATGTTGAAATTGTAACTAATATTGATACTGTTGTTGATAATATTCATTTTTGTTTCACTACTTTTGGTTTGTTCTGTGTCGTGTTTGTGTCTCCTCTCAATTGCTCTGTTTATTGCAGTTCTAAGTGTTGCTGGGTCGGGTTTGGTTTTGGAATTGGATTGCATTGTTATGTTATTGCTGTGTATTGTTTTGTTGGATTTATTAATTAAAAAAAATAAATAAATAAATAAAAATACAAATAAAAATCAATTTAAAAAAAATTAGAATCGATTCTGAATCGTACAACGTGAGAATCGCGATTCAAATTCGAGTCGATTTTTTCCCACACCCCTAATAAATATATATATATATATGTGTGTGTGTGTATATATATATCCATTCATCCATCCATTTTATACCGCTTGTCCCTTTTATATGTGTGAGGCTGTGCGTGTGCGTGTGTGTGTGTGAGTGTGTGTGTGTACAATATATGTTTTTCAAATTGCTTTCTTAATCAGTGGTATTATCTGGAAACATGATAAAACAACAATCAAAGCTCAAACTACTAACAGACTGCTTCCTAACATTTATGGATGATTGTTATTGTATTTTACAATGTACTGCTTTTATATTTCTTGTATTTTATATTATTACTTTAAACTGCTTTATATTTTAATTTTTTATCCTGTAGAGCGTCTTTGAGTACTTTGAAAAGCGCTATACCAAATAAAATTTATTATTATTATTATTAAAATGTTATCACTTTTAGTCTTTGAAATAGCAGTTTCCCAAAAACTGCTGTAGTAATATCATTTTTTTATTTTTTTTCCACTTTCAATGAGTCAACAAGCTTAGTCTGAAGTATATACTTTACTGTATGCTACTTGAGATAGGTGTATGGTTGGCAGCAACACATATTTTCATTATTTTGTCTACAGTGACATATTTACAACAACAATTCTTATTTGAGTAATTATTATTTTTAGAAAATGTCAGCTTTGTTTCCTCCCACCTTAACCTTGACCCAAAGTAATTATGTCTGGAGTCTTCATGTACTTTTATTTTGGGGATTTACCCCTGTCAAGGCCAGTATGTTTATAAAAAATATTAACAAAAAAACAAAACAGACAGATTTTTTTTTTGGAAAAACACATGACTCCCAGTTATTCACAAAGACATTTTATTTCAGTGGCAACTTGGCAAGTCACCCTTGAAGAAAACGAAACTGAAAAATGTTGCTGTGTGCCTTGAATGGGAAAAAGTAGCGCCATTTGATGGACGAGCATTAATATAAAACAATTTTAATCCACCAGTGTCAATTGAAATGTAAACAAATAATTGCTTTAGTTCATGTTAAAATAAATATAGGGTCAACCTTTTTAATTTTTAATGTTTTCCGATGAGGCATTTTTATCACGAGACGTGTCAAATTTTGTGTAGTGTTGTAATTTTATCAATCAATCCACAATCAATCAAAGTTTACTTATAGAGCCCTTAATCACAAATGTTTTAAAGGGCTACACAAACCACAATGATATCCTTGGTTTAGATCCCTCATCATTTTAGCCTTTACATGTCACCTAAGGCTGGTGTGTTGATTAATAATA
This sequence comes from Nerophis lumbriciformis, assembly GCF_033978685.3. Taxonomy (NCBI): domain Eukaryota; kingdom Metazoa; phylum Chordata; class Actinopteri; order Syngnathiformes; family Syngnathidae; genus Nerophis; species Nerophis lumbriciformis. Next base: position 34,766,489 of record NC_084551.2, on the reverse strand, counting down.
ATTGTTAATACAGAAAAAATTAGGGCCCAGCGGTTAACTTTGATAAGCACATTTTTATTATGAGGTGGCGACTTGTCCAGGGTGTACACCGCCTTCCGCCCGAATGCAGCTGAGATAGGCTCCAGCACCCCCCGCGACTCCAAAAGGGACAAGCGGTAGAAAATGGATGGATGGATGTCACCTAAGGCGGGTGTGTCCAAAATTGTTAATACAGAAAAAATGACGGCCCAGCGGTTAACTTTGATAAGCACATTTTTATTATGAGGTGGCGACTTGTCCAGGGTGTACACCGCCTTCCACCCGAATGCAGCTGAGATAGGCTCCAGAACCCCCCTTGACCCCAAAAGGGACAAGCGGTAGGAAATGGATGGATGGATGTCACCTAAGGCCGGTGTGTCCAAAATTGTTAATACAGAAAAAATTACGGCCCAGCGATTAACTTTAATAAGCACATTTTTATTATGAGGTGGCGACTTGTCCAGGGTGTACCCCGCCTTCCGCCCGCATGCAGCTGAGATAGGCTCCAGCACCCCCCGCGACCCCAAAAGGGACAAGCGGTAGAAAATGGATGGATGGATGGATGTCACCTAAGGCCGGTGTGTCCAAAATTATAAATACAGAAAAAATGACGGCCCAGTGGTTAACTTTGATAAGCACATTTTTATTATGAGGTGGCGACTTGTCCAGGGTGTACACCGCCTCCCGCCCGAATGCAGCTGAGATAGGCTCCAGCACCCCCCGATACCCCAAAAGGGACAAGCGGTAGAAAATGGATGGATGGATGTCACCTAAGGCCGGTGTGTCCAAAATTATAAATACAGAAAAAATTACGGCCCAGCGGTTAACTTTGATAAGCACATTTTTATTATGAGGTGGCGACTTGTCCAGGGTGAACCCCGCCTTCCGCCCGAATGCAGCTGAGATAGGCTCCAGCACCCCCCGCTACCCCAAAAGGGACAAGCGGTAGAAAATGGATGGATGGAGGGTATTAATAATGAATGTATGTAATTTTCAGAATATGCAGAGGGCCAATAAGAAGAAGAAATGTGTTTGAACCTTGCTGGCTTTTTTTTCTTTCTTTTTGTAATGACACTTTGTATCACAGGAGGCAACAGTGAGTCACTGATTCTAGTTAACTAGAAGAGGAAGTAGCAAAGGTGAGCTAATGTTTCACATGTTTTCAGTGTGGCAGTGACACTTTTACACAGATATAGTTGGTCTTCAGGGAGATATGGTGCACGTCACTGAAATAGGTAGAAGGATATTTGGCCTTCAAATGACTCATTGCAATGTGGTGCATTTCCTACATTTTGGGTGTGTCCACAGATGAAGATGAAAGTGAGTGCCATAAGGACAGGATGGGGACAAGAAGGAAAAGACTAGTCATCCAGGTGATGACAGTGTTTATGGCAGCAGGACAGTTGTTTGGCCGAGGAGCCCCAGGGACACACCTGGTGTGTTTCCACCCATCCAAGGAGACATTTCACCAGCCTCCATTTCCCATGGCTGCAGCAGCCCGAGGGCGAGCCACACAGCACAGTGGGTGTGTAAAAGTATACCATTTTGTTGCTTTTTTGATGGCTTGTGTCTAAATTAAAAGGACACTTAAACTTCAACACGCCCTATTAACCTAGCGCCGGGAGCTAGCATAGCATAGCATCCTAGCATAATGAGCTGGCACAGAAGGAAATGACCCTGACTTAACCATTTTTTTTCTGTTTTTGGAAACTTGCAGCCATACATTGTTGTCAGAGTACATTCTTGTTGTAAGCTAATCAATGTTAATAGTTCCCTGGTTTTAATTACATCCATTTCCTACTGTGCTCAAGCAAGGCGTTAACAAAAACAGCAACAACTGCACAATATTAGCTTTGTAAAATCACAATTTAACATAGAGCTTGCTACTTTTCTTATAGTCACAAACATGACTAATAGAGATGTCCGATATTCCGATATTGTCCAACTCTTAATTGCCGATTCTGATATCAACCGATACAGATATATACAGTCGTGGAATTAACACATTATTATGCCTAATTTTGTTGTGATGCCCCCGCTGGATGCAATGTAACAAGGTTGTCCAAAATAAATCAACTCAAGTTATGGAAAAAAATGCCAACATGGCATTGCCATATTTATTATTGAAGTCACAACATGCCTCAAAACAGCAGCTTGGAATTTGGGACATGGTCTCCCTGAGAGAGCATGAGTTGGTTGAGGTGTGCGGGGTTGGGGGGAGCGGGTTTTAGGAGGGGGGGGTGTATATTGTAGCGTCCCGTAAGAGTTAGTGCTGCAAGGGGTTCTGGGTATTTGTTCTGTTGTGTTTATGTTGTGTTACGGTGCGGATGTTCTCCCGAAATGTGTTTGTCATTCTTGTTTGGTGTGGGTTCACAGTGTGGCGCATATTTGTAACAGTGGTAAAGTTGTTTATACGGCCACCCTCAGTCTGACCTGTATGGCTGTTGATATTATGTGATTGGGCCGGCACGTAAAGGCAGTGCCTTTTAAGGTTTATTGGCGCTCTGTACTCCTCCCTACGTCCGTGTACACAGCGGCGTTTTAAAAAGTCATAAATTTAACTTTTTGAAACCGATACCGATAATTTCCGATGTTACATTTTAAAGCATTTATCGGCCGATAATATCGGCAGTCCGATATTAATCGGACATCCCTAATAACTAAAACAATACACTATCTCACAGACGTGAGTACACCCCTCGCATTTCAGTAACCATTTGTGTCAGGCGCTGGAACGCAACTTTGACCCCAAAGACGAAGAGACGGGAGGCAGACGGTGAGTAAAATATTGTGATTCAATATAAACAAAAGAAAAACACACTTACAAGGGAGTGGGAGAATACGCAACTCAGACTGGAAAAAAACAAAAGACGGCGAGGGCAAAAGTAAATGCACAAAACACGGGACTTCTTTTGTAAAGTGAACAACACGTGTACGTCAAGCAAAGGAATAGGCGGTACGCAAAGCATGAGGTACAGCAATGATTCGAACCTGTCTGGAAGATAGGAGACTGATTGGCAACCGGCTACAGGTGTGTCCCGGTTGTCAATCAGGCAGTAGGCGTGGAAGCTTGTGCACAGAACGATGAAGTAACAACTTACTAAATAAAAGCCCAGGACAGGAACTAAACTACCACACACAGGGAAGAAGCAAACACAAGTCCAAAACATCCATCCATTTTCTACCGCTTATTCCCTTTGGGGTCGCGGGGGGCGCTGGAGCCTATCTCAGCTACAATCGGGCGGAAGGCGGGGTACACCCTGGACAAGTCGCCACCTCATCGCAGGGCCAACAAAGATAGACAGAAAACATTCACACTCACATCCACACACTAGGGCCAATTTAGTGTTGCCAATCAACTTATCCCAAGTCCAAAACAGTTACAAGGATATAACACATTTCAGTATATTGACAATAATATAAAATGAAACGTGGATATTGTGGAGTACACAGTGTACAGCGTGTATAGCAGTATTGATTTTCTTTCCTGTCAACACACAGCCATTATTTTCTAAATTGCTGGGTTGCAACCACGTGACCAAGAGGCACTTCCGGTTTTGACTTCAGTGGCAAACATTCATTATGCAGCGTTTCCTCTCAGCTTGCCAATATACTTGTGGTGGTGGGGGTGTGGTCAAAATGACGTCATCATACAATTTGCATAATCAACGATGATGCATATATTTTGATTAAAAAGGCTAAACAAAAAGTATATGCATACATTTAAAAACAAATCGGTGTTATTACTAAAATGTATTTACATAGTTTTTCCGATATCGTTGAGCTCTTTTAAAAAAAAATTGCTTCTGCTTATTGTACAATGTATTTTCATTTCAAGTTTCTAGTCAGTTTTCCAATCCTTTTAGTGACTTTCACTTTATTAAAAACAACTATCAACAAACATCTTTTTTCTGGTGTTATGGGAGAACAGTGGCGGCTGCTGATTTTTCAAGTAGGGAAAGCTCATTTTCAGCTACTCCCTAAACGTGAATACAATCTCCAATAACCGATGAAAGATATAAAGATGCTCGATTTTACAAAGAAAATGTCCCTTCAAGATTGTAAAATCCTCTATATCAACACGGAACAACGGAATAAAAGTAAAAAAGCTCTGGCAGTGGTTTATATTTCAAGATAGCTGATTTGGTTATATTGCCGTAAATTAAAAAGGGATTCAGCCTCAGACGGATCATCCAATCATCGTGAAGAAGACTGGCATCCAAGACAGCCGAGGCCAAGCCCACTTCTACTCACTTCCAGAGACGCTCGGCGTCAGTGCGGGGGACAAAGCCGAGCATTTATCTAATGATTGTCGAGTTTGGCTGTAGTGGAACGACCCACTCTATGCTCCCCCACTGAAGTCAATGGACGCTCGGCTTCAACACTGTCTCATGCACTGTGACGCTATCACAATGAATGAAAAGAAAGTTGCGTCAACTGTCGTGAAAGTAGCTGATTGTGAACAAAAGTTGAACGCATTCTAGCTTATATTTGGTCAATGAAATGTAAACACAAAAGTACATATTTGAACAGTTATTATTTTTGATATTCCATGGGAAGCTGAGATTCCCTTGCAGTCTTGGAGCAATCGCCACTGTTGGAGACTACACTCGTGTTTAGATTGACTTCAGTCACTCAAAGTCCGCAACGAACAGCGAGTGCTGCACCGAGCCTGACGTGACATTTGCTATGCGGTGCTGCTCCAGCTGGACTTTCTCTCTTTGAAAGAGTGCCACTGTCCTTTTAATATTTGCACTTTGCACATTTTGTAGTTCGCTGTACGTTTCAGTGATCAAAGTCTTTCTGCGGCCGAATTTTCGGTGCATCACTAGTCAATAGTGCTCAACAATAGGCTATATATATATCCATTCATACAATATATTACCTAAATTTGTTTTCACCAAAAAAAACACTAATTTTTAAGGTATGGCAGCTGTTTTTCCATGGCGGAATGCCACGATCAATTACAATGGAGGGAAAACCCTGATATGAATCATTCATTTGTGTAGATGTCTGAGATATCATCTTCATAAAAAAAAAACCTTGAATGTGATAGATTGTATCCATACATCCTTAAAAGGAAAGACTTCACAAGATTTAAAAAAATAAACATTACTGAATTGAACTTTTCAAGCTATTCAGTTAATGACGCTTCCTTCTACACTTCAAGAGATCAAAAAAATACAAGCCCACATCATTTGTTTACATCTGGATGGGTCCACGCATTAAATCCATTAAAGACAATGCTAGACTTATTAGGTTTGTGTATTGTCAAAACACTTCACTTATATATAATGCATATGTTTAGTTTTTGTAGTTACTCTCCTATTGCAAGTACCCTGTAGTCCAGCAATGTTTGGTTTCCAACAATGTTTAGTGAATAGCGATAGTGAGATTGTCGCTGCCATGGGATAGGCAGCCTACAAGAGATTCATTAATCTAGTTTGACACTTTTCAGCAATAATACTAATACAAAGACTTAACATTGCACCATGCACGCTTAACAACAATGCACTAGTCCATTTCATGTGGAAGTTTCCTAAAGAAAACTGCTCATATAGTATTTGGAAAATAAGAAAAGTAAATGCATCAATAAAGGCTTTTACAGTTTATTGTGAGGTAATACAGACATAGAAAACATGATCATTGCAAACTCTGCAATGTTTGTCTTCAGTTGATTCTTTTTCCTTCTGAGGTGGACTGTCTTAGGAACTATGTCGTAACTTTTGACAATATCGATTCCAACAATTTCATAATGCAAACGTTTCACTGTGCTTTCACTTGACATCTGACTAGGAACACTTTTTTGCCCTCCGGTGATGTCTGGTGCAACCCAGCAGAAGTTGGCAACGCAAGTGAGTACACCTCACTGTCCCAACCAATGTTCCCTCTAATTTTTCATATGTCTGAGCAAACACAAAAACTCCCTGAGCATTCAGTGGAGCACATGTGAGCAACATCACACGTGGCAATACCAGCAGCCCACCTGTCTCAAACCAATCTTTTATAATAACACTCAAATGACAGGAGTCATTTTCATGAGATTATTTTGTAATATTAGTGATTTGGCCCACTTGTAATGAAAATAAAAGAAATCTTGTTTTTCATAAGTTATGGATTAGTAATGTACAATATGTCTGGGTGGGTGTCCTGCTTTGGAAATCATTTGTACCCCTTTCAGAGATCACATTTAGTTCCCCTTAAACATCCTCATGTTGCACAATGAAATGTAAGCATAGGATGAAGTGTGCATTCCTGTAACTTTCTCTAGTAACTTCATTCCATGATTAACATCAATAAATTAACATTAATAATAAATGACAGTAGAATAAGCACACGTATGACTGAGGAGTCATAGTGTAACTTTGTGTGGTGTTTGAGTTGTCTGACTTTTTGTGTGGCCATAAACGCACCAGTGCTATGCGTGCTGGTGACAGATGACAAGTTGGTTTTGGCCTGGTTTGTACGGCAGAAAATGACTAGTTTTTCGAGATAGAAGTTTTTTACTCATGTTTTTTGTGTGGTTATGGCCGAATATAAACAGTTTTGCTCAATAAAGTGATCGATATAATTCCTGTCCTCGAAGCATCTCGATAGACATTACAATAACTGAACGGTGTTGACGAACACCGTTAGAGGTGCTTGTTGTCACTGTCACTCAGAGTTGCATTGCAAAATTACACAGAATAAATGTGTTTATTTTGTTTAGAATTCAGATGGGATTTGATTTGGTGCGCGGCATATATTTGCTGTGCGCAGAGGACGCTTGAGCAGTGCGCAATTGCGCAGGCGCGCACCTTAGAGGGAACGTTGGTCCCAACTGTGTCCCTGGTGTGGATATTTAGTGTGACTGTAAGAATCATTGTTGAGTCCTCTTGGGCATGGATTTAATCAGCGCTGCGTTAGTTGTTACTGAAATCATCATCCAATCCAACCATGATGACATCAGTTGTGGATGGTATACACTTTGCGCTCCTCCACCTACTTTCGGCTTGACACTGCTTCACAGGTGCTCAATTGGGCTGAGGTAGGAAGAGATCTTCTACCAGACAGACACCATCACCTTATTCAGAGAGGCACTTGTTATCTTGGAGGTGTTTTGGGGATCCTTATCACGTCATGACACATTACATGATGGAATTCATGTTTCCCTCAGTGAACTGAAATTCCCATGCGGTGGAAGCACTCATGCAGCCCCGGACCATAATACTACCGTCACAATGCCTGACACAATTTAGGGGCGGTATGGCGTAGTGGGTAGAGCAACCGTGCCAGAAACCTGAGGGTTGCAGGTTCGCTCCCCGCCTCTTACCATCCAAAAAATTGCTGCCGTTGTGTCCTTGGGCGGGACACTTCACCCTTTGCCCCCGGTGCCACTCACACCGGTGAATTGAATGATGAATGATAGGTGGTGGTCGGAGGGGCCGTTGGCGCAAATTGCAGCCACGCTTCCGTCAGTCTACCCCAGGGCAGCTGTGGCTATGAAAGTAGCTTACCACCACCAGGTGTGAATGATTGATGGGTTCTACATGTAAAGCGACTTTGGGTACTTAGAAAAGCGCTATATAAATCCCAGTTATTATTATTATTATTATTAATTATTGTGTTTCTATTTAGACAATAATGGTTGTGTGTTGACTCATTTTCAGTGCATAGTAAATCTTTACTGCTATACAAGCTGTACACTGACTACACTGTATAACCAAATTTCGGATCTTTGAGAAAATACACTGAAATAAATATAGCTGGGTCTATGTGAGGTGTGTATAAGGTTGTAAATGTAATCATCCGGTTTTAAGAACCCTATAGGGGGCCGCGAGCAATAGGGTAGATTTCCCTCATTTTTGTCTACAATCTAGTTTTCATGTTAGCATGATACACATGCCTGCAGCGAGGTGGCAGCAGTGCTCAATCTAATCATCAGGCTCCCTGTTCTACCTGGTAGAAGTAGTAAGGGCACAGGGACACAAGGTTGCATTCATCAGCGTCGGAATTATCAGCATCAAGATTTTAACAAAAAAGTAGCTTTTTGCACTTTCTCTTTGTTTTGTATTGCTGCAATAATTATGACATATACATAGATTTTATTTCTTGTTTTTTAATGTATTATTTATTTGTCAATTTATTTGATTAAAGTATATTTCAATTACTAGTCTGTTCAACTTGTACGTCCCAAAATTCCACGAGAGTAAAACGTTCCATCCATCAATTTTCTACCGCTTGTCCCTTTCAGGGTCGCGGGGGTAATGGAGACTATCTCAGCTGCATTCGGGCGGAAAGTGCGGTACACCCTGGACAAGTCGCCACCTCATCACAGGGCCAACACAGATAGACAGACGAAATTCACACACTAGTGCCAATTTTAGTGTTGCCAGTGCATGTCTTTGGGAGGAAGTCATGTTCTCCACACAGTCACGGGGAGAACACGCAAACTCCACACAGAAAGATCCCGAGCCCAGAATCGAACCTAGGACCTTCGTATTGTGAGGCACACACACTAACCCCTGGTCCACCGTGCTGCTCCACGAGAGTAAAAAGTAAATTTTCTTAAATTATTTTTTACAAAAATGTGCACCTTTTTTGTTTTCAAGTTTTGGTTCAGGCACTGTTTAAGCACCGGCACCCTTTTTTAATTACCGATCTGATATAAAAAAAATAACTTTCCAGTTTCTCTTTTCAACATGTTCAAAAATGAGTAGTAAGAAGCAGAGCTTATTTAATCCTACCCCTTTTCTTTTACATAACAGTTGCTAAAACTTTTGTTCACTTCCTGTTCTCAATTTATTCACAATATACTCTAAGTCACACTCTAAGTGGCTGGGGGCCGCGCTATATATATATATATATATATATATATATATATATATATATATATATATATATATATATATATATGTGTGTATATATATATGTATGTATATATATGTCTATATATATATATATGTCTATGTATATGTCCATGTGTATGTAT